>NW_026877642.1:0-22305 GCF_032173495.1 Musca vetustissima
ATAGAGAATTAATAATTAGACATTAGTGGAACCTCTAAAAATATATTTTTTTAATCCATGATTGGTGGAACTTAAAAAAATATTTTTTTAAAAAGTTTGAAAAAAAAATTAATATTTTTTGGAATTTAAAAAATTTTTTGGAATTTGAAAAAATATTTTCATTAAAAAAATTTAAATATTTTTTAAATACCTTTTTTATAAGTTTTTTTTAAATATTTTTTTTTTAATTTTTTTGTTTTGGTTTTTAAATATTTCTTTTTTTTTTTTTTTTTGAACTCACCAAAATCATGATTCCCAAAAACCGCACAATGTGTTCCAATTTTATTGAGTACCGGCACCATTTGTTCACCCTGGGTAAAGGTACTTACTGGAAAAAAATAGTAAAACAATATTTATTAAAAAATCCAAATCCCTATTAGGTCCACAATCGACTACTTACACATGCTGGGCGAAAAAATATCACCACTAAATAAAACCAAAGGATTATCAACATCAAATGTCCTGACGGCTGTACAAAATCGTGTCGCTCCACCAATCGGCTCAACTTCTGTTGTTGGATCCACATTATAGACATCGTTATAGTGCAGTATGGTCAAGGGTTTATTTTCCTGATCTGAGGACATTTTCAAAAGATTTTTCGATTTTTCCAATTGCGTGATAATCGATGTGGAACGATGATAGCCAGCTGTGAAGTTATCAACACGACTACGGGCCCTTGGACTTTGCGGCTGACTCAGCGATGGTCTGGAACTGCGTGATAAATCTTGATTTGATAGAGATTTGGTGTCGTATTTGGACTCGTCTGTAACCGCACCAGGACCACCACCACCACCGGCTGTGGTTGCTGTCGGAGATAATAGTTCGGGATCGTCCAAATCAAATTCGTTGGAGAGGAAATTCGGATTGGAACTTTGGATTTGTGTTACCGCCCTTTTGCCAGCTTCGCGAACCTCTATGGAAGCCTATGTGGGTGGGGGAGAGAGGGATTATTATTATTTTTCAGATTTTTTTTAAGGATGGATAAGTCCAAAGAGAAAGCTTTTTTATACAGCGCGCACACACACACAGAGTGACACATTGATACATAGCCAGAAAACGCAAAACAGAATTGTGGAGAAAATAGGGAAATTAAAAAAAATCAAATCTAAAAATTAAAAAGAAAAACGAAGCTACCAATTATTTTGGGGAATCCCCTTTCAAAATTATAAATTTTGAATTTCAATACTTCAACTAAAAACTTGTTTTTGGATATGTACACTACATGAAATTCAAATAAGTACAAGATTTTCACAATAAAATTCGGAAATTCGTATATGAAATTCGAAATATTCGAGTATACATAATTCGAAATTTTTCGAATATAAAATTCGAAATATTCGAATAAAAATTCGAAATATTCGAATAAAAACTCGAAATATTCGAATATAAAATTCGAAATATTCTAATATATAATTTGAAATATTCGAATATAAAATTCGAATAAAAAATTGGAAATATTGGAATATAAAATTCGAAATATTCGAATATAAAATTCGAAATATTTGAATACAAAATTCGAAATATTCGAATATAAAATTCGAAATATTCGAATATAAAATTCGACATATTCGAATATTAAATTAGAAATATTAGAATATAAAATTCGAAGTATTTGAATATAAAATTCGAAATATTCGTATAAAAAATTCGAAATATTCGAATTTAAATTTTGAAATTTTCGAATATAAAATTCGAAATATTCGAATTTAAAATTTGAAATTTTCGAATATAAAATTCGAAATATTCGAATATGAAATTCGAAATATTCGAATATAAAATTCGAAATATTCGAATATAAAATTCGAAATTTTCGAATATAAAATTCGAAATTTTCAAATAATAAATTCGAAATATTCGAATATAAAATTCGAAATTATTCAAATAGGAAATTCGAAATTATTCGAATATGAAATTCGAAATTTGTATGTGAAAATATTATTTAAATTCCTTTAAATTCAGGGGAAAATTTTAAAAATTACAAACCAAAAATCAAAGTTAGGAAAAGTGGGAGAGTGAGTTGAAAAAATAAAATTCTAAAAAAAACACACAATACAACAACAATTATTTTTTACAACACTGAGAGATAAAGAGAACTATTTTTTTTGAAATTATTATTTTTGTCCACCTGTTTTAACCATCCAACCACATTCCGCAATCCTTTTGTGACCTCGGTCGCCTCATTTATGGCCGTCGAACTGTGTTCAACGATATCACCCAATTTCGTTCGCATTTGACCCGATGATTGTGATGTAATATCGGCCATGATCAAACTGCTATATAGAAGTTTTATTGTTGTTGTTGGTTGATTCGGTTTTTTTTTTGGTGGGGGAGAAAATTTGTTATGGGAAATATTTTTAATAAGTATTCAATTATTAAAAAAAAAAAATAACAAAATTAAAAAATTTATTTAGAAAATTTAATTTTTGTTAATAACGAAAAAATTGATGATATTGAAATGATACGAGGTTGCCAATTTTGTGGAGCAAGGATCAATACCAGAGAATTCAAGAATTTATAAGTTATTGGTTTTGGGACCTCAGAACAACAAAGACACCTTAAAAGTCGCTAGACCACTTAAAAAAAATATTTTCAAAAAGTCGGAAAAAAATATTTTCAAAAAATACTGGAAAAAATATTTTTAAAAAAATATTGAAAAAATATTTTTAAAAATTTCGGAAAAAATATTTTGAAAAAAATATTTTCAAAAAATACGGAAAAAAATATTTTCAAAAATTTCGGAAAAAAAATATTTTCAAAAAATACTGGAAAAAATATTTTCAAAAAAATACTGGAAAAAATATTTTCAAAAATTTCGGAAAATATATATTTTCCAAAAATACTGGAACTATTTAGATCCTAAAAAATATTTTTTAAAAAATCCACACCTGTCTGTAGATCCTTAAATTTCAAAATATTTGAAAAAATCCCCGATATTGGCCAATCTTCATTTTATGCGCAGTTCTTGATTTTTTTTTTTTTTTATTCCAAATAAAAATATTAATATGAAGAAGAAAGAAAAAAACTTCTGCCGCTTCTGATAAGAAACTGAAGCTTTCAAAGTTCAAGCCTATACACTTTCACTTAATTCCGAACGGCGATCAGTATATAATAAGCTGTAGACTGATTACAAAGGCGGATTTAAGAAAGAAGTGAAAAAATAATTGAAATTAAAAAAAAATATTTCAGAATTTGTGATCAGTTGATAAGGAAAATTGAAAATAAAAATTAAAATCGGGAAGAAAAATAACCGCAGGAAATGAGATTTCTCCCCATACTTTTCTTATTACTAGCCTTGGCTGTAATAAGCCAGGCCTGGGGTCATCATGGAGGTGGAGGTTTTGACAAATCTGGTCGCACCCATCTGCATGGAATTCATCATCATCGTGGACCACCAATGCATCATAGGCATCACGAGTTCCATGGCCCCTACGGCCAATATGACAATCATTATGATCGCCATCATTTAATGTTTGCCCATGGTCGGGGCAATGTAGATGTAGAAGTAGAAGAGAAATTAAACGATGAAGATAAAACAGAGATGGGGTATAGAGGTTATCATCGTCGTCATCGTGGTCCACCACCACCAGGCCGTCGTCACCATTGGAGGCATCATCATGACGATGGAAGTGATTTGGATGAAATAAATACCGATAGTGATGAAGAATATTATGGATCACGTAGAAGATGGCACGGCCACCACAGACATAATCATAATCACAGGAGAACACATTCGAAACCGGAAATATTTGAAGAGGATGATGAGGATTTAGATGTGAATCCCGCATCAAATAAAAATCTTGGAACTACGGAAAAAGTTATGATCGAGAATACAACTGAATCTGTTATCGACACGATTGATGTGAGATTGGCCGCTTAAGGTCCTTCGAAATGCTGCGGCAAATAATTGTATGTGGAAAAATATTTTATTTTCAATTTCAAGAGATAATAATTCAATTATTTAATTTTTATTTTCAGATAAGCTCAAGGGATAATTTCGGAAAAAGAAAAGAAAAGAACATTTGTAAGAATGGAAGGAGTTTAATGAATTATAATAAAAACTGAGTCGTATAGAGGAGCCTTATTTTTTTCATTTAAAATTTTTTTTTACAAAAATGTACGCCTTTAAAAATCATTTTTAAAAAATACACGCCTATGGCAAACCTTGAAGAAATATTTTTAAAAAAGTCGGACGGGGCCGACTATATGATACCCTTCACCACTTTGGGTACATGCAAGAGATATTAATATCTACAATATCCTGTAGGTTGAACAGACATAGAATCTTTGGAGTATCATTTAGATGGAATCGGGCGAAATTAAATGTGCTATCTAGATCTAAATAGTTGATCCAATTGAACTATTGAACCCATACACATACCATTCTGAAATCAATGAAAAATTACAAGTCAAACGGCAGACTTGGATTCTTTGGTGTAAAATTTGTTTGAAATCGAGTAAAATTGTGTATGGGAGCTATATATAAACACATGGACCTCAAAATCTGAAACGATTTCAGCAAACCTTATGACACATAATTTTTTCCTCAATTGCATTCGCTATGCAAAGTTTTGTCCCAATCGGATAAATATTGGGAGTTTGGTGCATAATTTACATAAAACCGGACGAAACTTCGCAGACATCAGTCTGGACCTAATTCAGTACTCTGTGCAAAATTTTATCCCAATCGAACAAATATTGGGAGTTTGGTGCATCATGCACAAAAAATCGGACAAACTATATATGAGAGCTATATGTAAATCTGAACCGATATCAACAAAACTTCGCATACATTAGTGTGGACCTAATACAGTACTCTGTGCAAAAATTTATCCCAATCGGACAAATATTGGGAGTTTGGTGTATCATTCACAAAAAATCGGACTAAACTATATATTGGAGCTATATCTAAATCTGAACCGATTTTAATGAAACTTCGCAGACATCAGTCTGGACCTGATTCAATACTCTGTGCAATATTGTGTCCCAATCGGATAAATATTGGGAGTTTGGTTTATCATTCACAACAAATCGGACGAAACTATATATGGGAGCTATATCTAAATCTGAACCGATTTTAACAAAACTTCGCAAACATCAGTCTGGACCTGATTCAGTACTCTGTGCTAAATTTTGTCCCAATCGGACAAAAATTGGGAGTTTGGTGGATCATAATCTAATCTAAATCTGAACCGATTTTAACAAAACTTCGCAGACATCAGTCTGGACCTGATTCAGAACTCTGTAAAAATTTTGTCCCACTCATCATTCTAGACTCAATTCATTACGCTATGCCAAATTTCGTTCAAATCGAAGGATATATATAATAAAAAATCCTCGCCTTAGTTAGGACCTAAAAAATATTATTTTAAAAATCATCGATGGTCTGTAGATTCATAAAAATAATGTTTAACCAGTGAGCGGAGCAGTATAGTCGGACGGGGCCGACCATATCGTACCCTACACAACATCCACGAAAATCTAACTTTCTGTGGTTCTATGTTATGAGCATGGGCGATATTTCGAGATATTTGCACCCTCTTGACCGACAAGAGGTCTACAAATATTACTAATGTTCAGTACGGCCCAGATCCCCTTCACCGTCGGTTGTGTTTTGATGTTCGGCTTATAATTGTGGTCTATATATCGACTCAAAAACAACACAAAAAATTAAGTTTTCGCTCCACTTCATGTGGTAATGGGTTACTAAATAATATCTGAATACGTAAGCACCTATAAATATTTACGTACAACTCCCGCATCCGGGTACATACGACAATATAATTGGTATCAATTTAAAGGTCAACCACTCCTCTTGGATATACTATCAAATTCTCGGGTCTATGTCCTTCAGGAGTAAATATAAAAGTCAGGGTCCATTTGACCCGCTAAATATTGGCCGATCTATATCAAAACAGACATGCTTATTCTTTGGCCCGACCGCCTTCTCCATCTAAAATTTCCCGATATTCGGACCATAATTGTGGCCTCTGGAGCGACCACAAATAACGACAAAAATTAAGTATTTGGTCCATTTCATCGCCTAAATATTAACCGATCTTTACCATAAACAATAGGGGTCTTCATTGGCCAGAACCCTTTCTACATGGAAAATTTCGTGCAGATTGGTCCATAACTGTGGCCTGTATCGTATTTACAAATTACAATGGATAGACGGACGGACACAGATATCTAGATCCAATCAGCTAGTCGAGATATGACGATCGGTATACTTAAAGGTGGGTCTAGGACCAATATTTCGCGGCGTTACAAACTCATACCCTGACAACATAGTTATGTAGGGTATAAAAATCATCGCCTTAGTTAGGTCCTTAAAAATATTTAATTTAATAATGTTTAAAAATGCGGGTCCTTGAAAAAAATTATATTTTTTTTCAATCCAATATCACCAATTTTTATTAACATTAATTTTTAATAAAAAAACAACAACATCTTACAATAATAATTTTCTCATATTTGTAAATTGGTTTGTTTATTTTTATGTTTATTTAAAAATAATAAAATATATATTTATTTATCACTTTTTGTTCACAAAATCAAAATTTCGGACTTCATATTGGCATCCGTGGCTACTAAATAAAACAAAATATTTATTAACAAAAAAATAACACACACACAATTCGAGAATTTTTTGTTTATTTCACTTTCTAACAACAATAACAAAATAATAAACAAAAGCATTTTTTTCTTTCAAATTCACGTCTGCTGAAAAAGTAGCCTCCATTTCGTAATAGGTTTTTCACTTTGTTTATTTATTTTTTTGTTTTCTTCTTCTTCATCTTTTCTTTATTTGCAAATTCTGCACACAATGACATTGACTTTGAACAGCATCGCAATGTTTGTTTTGTTGTTAATTTGTAGCTTTTTTATTTATTTATTTTTTTTTTTTTTTTGTAATTTCGAAAATTATAAAATTCCCACAAGATAATCAACCGAACGCCACACACTCGAATTCATCTTCGAACTAAACTAACGACGACAAATCCAAACGATCTTGCAAATAAATTGTAATCGCACTAAATAACTGAAGAAGAAGAAGAAAACAACAACAACATCTTGCAAAGTGATAACAAAATCGGTCAATAGTCTAGCAGAGCTCTCGGTGACTGACTGCTTAGATTAGATGAGACTATTTTTTGTTTTTTTTTTAGAAAATTTAATTAGAATCGAGGGAAAAAGTTCGCCACGCCACGCCAAGATATCAACAAATCAAAAAGGCAAAATAAATTTAATTGATTTGCAATCAAAATTGTAACGATAATCTATGTATCGGAGGCAACAACGAACAATCGAACGAATTTGCCCGTGCCACTGACGAATCTAATAACAACCCTAAATTGTTTTTTCTTTACAATCGATTGCAATGTCTTCCTTTTCGATTTTTGTTTTTTCCAATTTTTTTTATTCTTTTTTTTTAATTTTTTTTTTAAATTTTTTCTTCTTCTTGTTTTAGATATGTTCGGTAATAACGCCACAATTGACCGTAATTGAATGAAAATATTTTGTCATTTGACTGAATGTTTTATATGAAATGTTTCATAAAAACGCATTCAAATGCAGCTACCTTAAAAAAACACTCACCTAATCAAGAGCAGAAAATCGCACCACAAAAAAATAATAAATATCAACAAAAGAGCTGAGAGGAAAAACAACAATAACAACTAACTAGACATGCAATAAATTTATCTGAATTAAAAAAAAATAACAACAACAACAAAAATAAACAAAATTATTGAGTGTGCGGTATTTTCGTATTCATATCTATGAATAACAACCACAAAGTATTTGGCCATGGTATTATGACGGGAGAGGGAAATAAATTTCGAAGGCGTGGATTTTTTTTAATTAATTTTTAAGGACCTACAGACAGGCGTGTATTTTTTTTAATTATTTTTCAAGGCTCTGCAGACAGGCGTGGATTTTTAAAAATTATTTTTTTCAAGGTTCTGCAGACAGGCGTGGATTTTTAAAAATTATTTTTCAAGGTTCTGCAGACAGGCGTGAATTTTTAAAAATTATTTTTTCGAGGATCTACAGTAGGCGTGGATTTTTAATAATTATTTTCCAAGGTTCTGCAGACAGGCGTTGATTTTTAAAAATTATTTTTTCAAGGTTCTGCAGACAGGCGTGGATTTTTAAAAATTATTTTTTCAAGGTTCTGCAGACAGGCGTGGATTTTTAAAAATTATTTTTTCAAGGTTCTGCAGACAGGTGTGGATTTTTAAAAATTATTTTTCAAGGTTCTGCAGACAGGTGTGGATTTTTAAAAATTATTTTTTCGAGGATCTACAGAAGGCGTGGATTTTTAAAAATTATTTTTTCGAGGATCTACAGAAGGCGTGGATTTTTAAAAATTATTTTTTCGAGGATATACAGAAGGCGTGGATTTTTAAAAATTATTTTTTCGAGGATCTACAGAAGGCGTGGATTTTTAAAAATTATTTTTCAAAGTTATTTTTCAAGGTTCTGCAGACAGGCGTATATTTTTAAAAGTTATTTTTTTAGAATTCACAGAGTACTGAATTAGGTCCAGACTGATGTTTGCGAAGTTTTGTTAAAATCGGTTCAGATTTAGATATAGCTCCCATATATAGTTTCGTCCGATTTTATGTGAATGATGCACCAAACTCCCAATATTTGTCCGATTGGCACAACATTTTGTACAGGGTTCTGAATTAGGTCCAGACTGATGTCTGCGAAATTTTGTTAAAATCGGTTCAGATTCAGATATAGCTCCCATATATAGTTTCGCCCGATCTTTTGTGAATGATGCAACAAACTCCCAATATTTGTGCGATTGGCACAAAATTTTGTACAGAGTACAAAATCAGGTCCAAGACTGATGTCTGCGAAGTTTCATTAAAATCGTTTCATATTTAGATATAGCTCCCATATATAGTCTCGTTCAATTTTATGTGAATGATGCACCAAACTCCCAATAATTTTCCGATTGGGATAAAATTTTGCACAGAGTACTGAATTAGGTCCAGACTGATTGTCTGCGATTTTTCATTAAAATCGGTTCAGATTTATATATAGCGCCCATACATAGTTTCGTCCGATTTTTTGTGAATGAAACACCAAACTCCCAAAATTTGTTTGATTGGGACAAAATTTTGCAGAGGGTTCTGGATTAGGTCCAGACTGATTGTTTGGAAGATTTGTTAAAATCGGTTCAGATTTATATATAGCTCCCATATATATTTTCATCCGATACACCAAACTCCCAATATTTGTCCGATTGAGCAAGCTTGTGCATAGCGAATGCAATTGAGGAACAAATGATATGCCATAAGGTTTGTTGAAATCGGTTCAGATTTTGAGGTCCATGTGTTTGCATATATAGCTCCCATACATAATTTTACTCGTTTTCAAACAAATTTTACACCAAAGAATCCAAGTCTGCCCGTTTGACTTGCAATTTTTCATTGATTTCAGAATGGTATGTGTATGGGTTCAATAATAGTTCAATTGGATCAAATATTTAGATCTAGATAGCACATTTAATTTCGCCCGATTCCATCTCAATGATACTCCAAAGATTCTATGTCTGTTCAACCTATAGGATATTGTAGATATTAACATCTCTTGTATGTACCCAAAAGTGGTGAAGGGTATCATATAGTCGGCCCCGTCCGACTTTTGAACTTTCCTTACTGGTTAAAAATAATTTGTCAAAGATCTACGTTGCGTTCTTCACATATAGGGAAGAACGCAACGTATAGGGCAACCCTGCAGATGTGATGGAAAATTATCGTAAGAAAAGGAGAGGGAGGAGAAACGTGTTTTCAGGAAAAAAAGAAAAGGGTTGCGTATAATTATTTTTTATTGGTAGACTATGTCACTCATACGTCCCATGTGTAATTGAAAATTAATATCAATTATACGTCCCAATGACCCGAAATTACAAATTTACTATTTTTTAATAATAAATATATGTTATTACAATTTTTATTTTGAATTGTTTTTTTTTATTATTTAATAATTCACTCTACTAAACATTTTTCGGTTTTTTCTATTCCTTGTCGTAATGCTTCCCAAAATTATTGTTCGTACGTTCAATGATCCGCACTAAATGTTTCATCTTTGTTTTGATTCTCTATTTTTTGTATTGGCCCCATTCAGATGTTTGTGAAACAAAGGAAGCAAAAAATTCGAACAAAATTATTTGTTCTAGTTTTAAAAATACTCAGCATTGAGTATTGTCATGGTCGATGATAGCCAAACACGCTTTTCATAGACAAGGTCAGGTATGTTTGTGTTTTGTAGGGGGGAAATGTGAGTTGTGGCACACAAAGAAAACGCAGGAATTTTTTTGTAGAGTGCAATGCCACAGCGTTACACACATTGTAAAATATATAATGAGAAAAAGTAGGACGAAGTCGATAATAAATTTTCATAATGAAATTTACACATAATCGATTTGCAGAATTCTAATCAAGATTTCGAGCAAGGATTTGTTGAATGATTTCCATAGAAATATCTCTCCTCCCATACTAATTGTTATCACAGTTTATTGTATGCTTTTCATATCATAGCAGCCCCCATATACAAATAAATATTTATTTCCCATTCACCTTTCAGAGCTCAACAATATTTATATCTCATTTTAGCTACCAACAGCTTCCTCTCCATGTACAATTCAATTAAAACCATTGAATTAAATGTAATAATCGGAAAAAATAAACTGAACTCGACTCAACAGCAGTAATGCAGTTTAATTAAATTGATGACACTTTGGAGGCACACCACACAACCACTGGCATTTACACAGCCAGGCATTTCAATTCAATCCACAGCTAGCAGACCACCATTGGTGGTTGGATAGGTAGCTGCCTGGATTGCTGGGGATGGCTGGCTGGCTTGCATGACTGCTGTCATTTTGCACAACATTCAACAAAGACCACGAACGTGATGACAGAGCAGCAGCAAGCCGCCCTGGGAACTCATGGAACTTTATGTTTATGACAACTGTGTTGTGATTGTCAGAGCCGTTGCTACTGCCTCTACCAAATGAATGCAATTGAAATTGTAATAGTAAGGAATAAATAAATAAACATAGAGGAGGAAGAATGAATGAGAAAAAAATAAATACATAAATCGAATTAATTTGTGGGGCAAATGAGATTTTATTCTTATATAAACAATTGGCATAAGTGACACACTTTGCAGGGACTAGAAACAAAAAAAATATTTAATAAACAAGCTTAAGCTTAGAAAAAATATTCAGAAATTTTTTTAATTTTTTCCAAGACCTTCAAGGAGTGGATTTTTAAGGAATATTTTTTCCAAGACCTCCAAGGATTCGATTTTTAAAGAATAATTTTTACCTAATCTCTAGAGGCGTGGATTTTTAAAGAATAGTTTTGTCCAAGGCCTTCAAGGCTTGGATTTTAAAAGGATACGTTTTTTCAAGACCTTCAAGGCGTGGATTTTTAAAGAATAGTTTTGTCCAAGGCCTTCAAGGCTTGGATTTTAAAAGGATACGTTTTTTCAAGACCTTCAAGGCGTGGATTTTTAGAGACACATTTTTTAAGACTTGGCTTGGATTTTTGAAGAATAATTATTACCAAGTCCTTAGAAGCGTGATTTTTAAAGAATTTTTTTCACGCCTCAAAGGCCTCTGATTTAGTTATTGTTTTAAAAATCCACGCCTTCGAGACCTCTGATTTAGTTATTGTTTTAAAAACCCCCCGCCTTCGAGACCTCTGATTTAGTTATTGTTTTAAAAATCCACGCCTTCAAGGCCTCTGATTTAGTTATTGTTTTAAAAACCCCCCGCCTTTGAGACCTCTGCTTTAGTTATTGTTTTAAAAACCCCCCGCCTTCGAGACCTCTGATTTAAGGGGACCCCCCCATTCTCGGGGTCAAAATTTTTGTTGATATAATTCAAATCTACACTGATTAAAGAATGTCTCTACAAAATTTCAAGTGAAAATCTCAAGAACTCTTGAAGATATAGCCGATTTATTGTGTCAGCATCAAGTGACGGCTGAAGGGCTTCTCAAACTTTAAACGCTTTTTTCTCTAAACATTTTTTTGCGAATGGCGGGCACGATAACCAAAAAAACTAATAATCCAATAGGTTCCAAATTTTGCAACGTTGCTCTGAGAGTGTATAGCTCTCGTATGAACAAGGATAAAGCCAATCGGTGAAGATCTTCCTTTTTTAACTTGGCTTTTGGTAAAAAATCGGCGATTTTCCAAAAATATTTTTTCAAAGGTCCACCATTTTGTTAATTTTAGAGCGAAGTCAATAATCCTAGTTCATACGAGAGTCAGACATGTACTCTTTCTAACACCGTTGGAATTTTCGGATTCCGATGTTCCAGTGAGGAGTTATCATGCCCGCCATCAAAAATTAAGACTTTTCTTTAATTACAAAAAACAACAACAAAACAATAACAAAAATTTTTTGTAAATTATTTTTCTTCTCTTTTAAATCTTCAATTATATATGTGCAAAGTTACAAACCTTAACAAGCATTGGTATTCATTTACCAGCCCATTGAAAATCTTGAAAAATTGAAATTGAGAATGGGGGGTGTTCCCTTAATTATTGTTTTAAAAATGCACGCCCTAAAGGCCTCTGAAAAATTATTGTTTTAACCGGTAAGGAAAGTTGTAAAGTCGGACTGGGCCGACTATATAATACCTTTCACCACTTTGGTATATTCTACATATATGTCGTAATAGACGTCGCCTTTTCTAAGGAACATTAAAATTGAACGAACTCAAGTATGTGACCTTTATCTATATGTGAACCGACTAACATCAATCCGTACATATATTCTGAAATCTATGCTAAGTTTCACTTCATTCAGGCAGAATTACAATCGTTTGCGTACAATGGGACAACCATATTTAAATCGATTTCTAGCAAAGATAATACACGCTATTCAGTATGCCGCACTTTCGTGTCAATTGGATGAACATTAGGTGTTTGGTAAGAGCTATATCTAATTTTTGAACCGATCTTTACGAAACTCTGCACACACCATTTTGGACTCAATTAGGTACGCTATGCCAAATTTCGTGCAAATCGAAAGATATTTAGGGACATTGGTGCACCATTTACATTAAATCCGAGGAAATATATATAGGGCTATATATATCTAAAGTGATTTTCACGAAACGCAGCTCACATAATTTCGATTTTTACAAAATATAGCACACATCATTCTAGACTCAAGTCAGTAGGCTATGCCAAATTTAGTGCAAATCGAAGAATCGGACCAAAAAAAAATATATATATATATGGGAGCTATATCTAAATCTGAACCGATTTTCACGAAACAGCATACATCATTCTGGACCTAATTCATTACGCTGTGCCAAATTTCGTGCAAATCGAAAGATATTAAGGGACTTTGGTGCACCATTTACCTTAAATCGGACGAAAATATATATGGGAGATATATCTAAATCTGAACCGATTTTCACAAAACTTTGCACACAACATTCTACCCTTAATTAAGTACGCTGTGCCAAATTTCGTGCAAATCGAAATATATTTAGGGACTACCTTAAATCGGACGAAAATATATATGGGAGCTATATCTAAATCTGAACCGATTTCCACGAAACTTTTCACACATCATTCTAGGCTTAATTCATTGCGCTGTGCAAAATATCGTGCAAATCGAAAGATATTTAAGGACCTTGGTGCACTATTTACCTTAAATCGAACGAAAATATATATGGGAGCTATATCTAAATCTGAACCGATTTTCACGTAACTTAACACCCATCATTCTAGACCTAATTCATTACGCTCTGGCAAATATCGTGCAAATCGAAAGATATTTAGGGACTTTGGTACACCATTTACCTGAAATCTGACGAATATATATGGGAGCTATATCTAAATCTGAACCGATTTTCACAAAACTTTGCACATCATTCTAGCCTAAATTAAGTACGCTGTTGCAATTTTCGTGCAAATCGAAAGATAAATATAGGTACTTTCATGAACCATTTACCTGAAATCTGACGAAAATATATATGGGAGCTATATCTAAATCTGAACCGATTTTCACAAAACATTCCACACATCTTTCTAGGCTTAATTCATTGCGCTGTGCAAAATATCGTGCAAATCGAAAGATATTTAAGGACCTTGGTGCACTATTTACCTTAAATCGGACGAATATATATATATATGGGAGCTATATCTAAATCTGAACCGATTTTCACGTAACTTAACACCCATCATTCTAGACCTAATTCATTACGCTCTGCCAAATATCGTGCAAATCGAAAGATATTTATGGACATTGGTGCACCATTTACCTTAAATCGGACAATAATATATATGGGAGCTATATCTAAATCTGACCCGATTTTTACGAAACTAAGCACACATCATTCTAGGCTTATTGCATTACGCTGTGCCGAATTTCGTGCAAATCGAAAGATATATAGGGTCTTTGGTGCACCATTTACTTAAATCGGACGAAAATATATATATGGGAGCTATATCTAAATCTGAACCGATTTTCACAAAACATTGCACACATCTTTCTAGGCTTAATTCATTACGCTGTGCAAAATTTCGTGCAAATCGAAAGATGTTTAGGGACATTGGTGCACAATTTACCTTAAATCGGATGAAAATATATATGGCAGCTATATCTAAATCTGAACCGATTTTCACGCAACTGAACCGATTTTTTCCAATTTCAATAGGGGTTTTCCTTGGGCCAAATAAATGAACTGTACCAAATTTCATCCAAATCGAATAATAAATGCTACCTGTACTTTACAATTTAATATGGACAGACAGATGGACGGACGGACATGCATAAATCGGCCTAGAAAGTGATTCTATGCATATTCTTAAAAAGGAACCATGTGTCTATCTCGTTTCCTTTTGCCTGTTACAAACATATGCACAAAGACATAATACCCTGTACCACAGTGTGGCGAAGGGTGTAAAAATCCACGCCTTAAAGTTCCTTCACAAAAGGTACTTTTTAAGAATCCACCCTTTAAAAAAACATTTTTTAAGAAACTAAGCTTTAAAGGCCCCTAAATTTTTTTTTTTAAATCCACGCAAAAATAATTTTTTTTCTAAAAATCCACGCCAAAATAATTTTTTTTCTAAAAATCCACGCCAAAATAATTTTTTTTCTAAAAATCCACGCCAAAATAATTTTTTTTCTAAAAATCCACGCCTTAAAGGTATCTAAAACTCCACGCCTTAAAGTTCCTTCAAAAATTATTTTTTTTTTAAATACACACCTTAATGATCCTAAAAAGTTTTTTGTTTTAATTCACGCCTTAATGGTCCATAAAAAGTTATTTTTTTAAATACACCCTAAAAAAGTCCCTTCAAAAAAATATTCTTTAAAAATCCACGCCTTAATGTTGCTTTAAACCCCTGCCTCTATTTCGTCAACATTAAACTCGTATGGAATTACATTCAAATCACTTCATATCAAACACCAACAATAGTCTGGATTACACTGTCCTGGATGTTGCTTCATCGTCATCCATCTCAATGATATTTTTTTTGGAAAAAAACGAGGCAATCATTGCCATTAGTTACATTTCAATTGTCATGTACATTTCACATTGCAGTTCCTGCAGCAATTGCTGGTAATGGATTCGGATTGTGGATTTTTTTGCCCACACTTCGTACCGACAGACATAAATATGTAGGTGTATGAAATAGTCTATGTGTCATGAACATCATTGCGATTTTTTTTTTCTTTTTTGTGAATCTGTTGATTATTCTTTGAAAATCCTGCAGCAGGTATCCATTATGGCGTTGATATTGTACTATTAAGGGATTACGGAATTCGAACGAAATTAGCGAATGCCTGTGAGAGAGATGGTGTTTGTTGATAATGAACTAATATTGGTGTAGATGTATTTTTTTGGAAATTTGGATATTTTGAACGAAAATAAACCATTTCAAAAACGTATATTACTAAAAATTGTTTTCAATACTTTTTGGAATACATACTTTAATAAAAAAATATATGTTATATTCTAAATTGATCATTGAACATGTCACGTATAATTGTTATTAATTTGTAATCTCATAAGGGCGTATGAGTGCCCCTATGTCACTCATACGCCCACATGATATTAAAAACAAAAATATGATAATCATACGCTGGATTGTACGTTTGAAAAAAAAACAATTTCCAATACTATAGTGCCGGGGATTTTCAATGAATTTTTAACGATTAATTTTTCCGACGGGTGGCGTCTGGGATGATAGATACCAAGCAACAGCTTTGATTGACTTTAACACGGCGAAGTCCAGGCTTATCTTGGTCTCTCTTTCATCTCAATTGTGGACACTGACCTCTCCGCGGGGTCACCTGGGGTAGCTATTTTCATCACCTGTTGAAATAGTGAGCTAATATGTACCGCGAGTTCACCTATAAGAACTATTAAAAAATTGGTTTGAGGCGTCGGGTTAGTTGCCCACTCTCGGAAAATCCAACCTAGTATGAAAAAGCAAAGAAAAAGAACACCAAACCCCCCTAATGTTGACGACCCCCGCAAACGTATAAAGAACCACGATCTGCGAATCTGCACTTGGAATGTGCGCAGTGTTCGCTTTGGCGGATGTACTCAAGAAGTACAAAGCCGATATTATTGCCTTACAGAAAATGCGATGGAAAGGGACAGACGTAAGTAAATCAGACGATTACGCCCTGTATTATAGCTGCCATGAAACGAGAAATGAATTTCGCTGCGGATTTGTGGTTAACAGGAGAATAAAATACATCGTCTCCAGATTCACTCCAGTAGATGAGCGAATTGCTATAATCCGTATATTTGCGCCCATGCTCCGACCGAAGACAAAGATGAGCAGACCAAAGACATATTTTATGAGCGCCTAGACACAACATATGATCGCTTCCCTGGCCATGACATTAAAATTCTTCTAGGAGATTTTAATGCAAAAATCGGAAGGGAAAATATCTTTGGCCCCACCGTCGGAAAATTCAGCCTTCATGAAGAAACATCCAACAACGGCATGAGGTTGATTGACTTCGCTGCAGCAAAAAACATGGTAGTTAGCAGCACCAGATCCAAGCATCTCGATATACACAAGACCATCTGGATTTCTCCTGATCAAGCAACGAGAAATCAAATTGATCATGTTGTGATAGACGGAAGGCATTCATCCAGTGTATTAGACGTTCGATCAATCCGGGGAGCGAATATCGATTCGGACCACTAGAAGGCATTCATCCAGTGTATTAGACGTTCGATCGATCCGAGGAGCGAATATCGATTCGGACCACTACCTTGTAGCAGCCAAGGTTCGCACTCGTCTTAATGTTGCAGCAATGGTGCGATCTAACACAACGCGGAAACTCGACGTCGAAAAGCTGCAAACACAACAGGTAGCCAAGGCCTACTCCGCACAACTTACCAACCTGTTTGACGAAAGCACATCTTGTCCCGATAATAGTATAGAAGCACAATGGCAAAGTATTGTCCACTCCCTACAAACTGCAGCAAAAGCAACACTTGGGTACCAAAGACCACCATCAAGAAAGCCGTAGTACGATCTGTAGTGTCGTAATGCTACTGACGTGAAAAACGCAGCGTATAGAGCAACCCTGCAGACAGTAACAACACGTAATGTGATGGAGAATTATCGGAGAAAAGGAGAGAGGAGAAACATGTTTTCAGAAAAAGAAAAATAAATACATGAGCGTGAGCAAATCGTCATGTACTGGAGTCAGAATGAAGTCCGGAAATATTACCAATGAGCAAAACACCAAACAGAAGGCTTTGGCGGAGGCACATCCTCCTGTAGAGATGAAGAAGGAAACCTGGTGGCAGATACAAACAGCGTGATTTTTTTCCGAGACCCTGGAGGCGTAGATTTATAAAGCATATTTTTTCCAAGGCCTTCAAGGCGTAATTTTAATTTGATAATTTTGTCCCAATACCAAGGAGACGTGAATTTATACATAATATTTCTTCAGAGAACTCGGAGTCGTGGATTTTAAAGAATAAATATTTTCCTAGACATTGGACATGTGGGTTTTTAAAGAATGATTTTTCCGAGACCTTGGTGCAGGGAATATTTAACTAATATTTGTTTTCTGGGGCTCTGGAGTGTTGGATTTTTAAGGAGTAATTTTTTCAAAAAGCTTGAATTTTGGATTTAAAAAAATATTTTTTTTTCTGTGACTCTTGAGCCGTGGATTTTTTTTAATGTATCATTATTTATGATCACAAAGTTTCCAAAGCTCCCACCATGAACTTGACATTAATAGCTCAAGTAAAAAAAAACAATCCCCCCCAAAAAAAAACTCTCTGCCTCTGTGGCGATTTTTATTTTTTTCTGTGGTTTCGAAAATGATGATGTACTTGACACATGTCATGGGGATATAAACTTGTCATCTCATCCGAAATGTGTGGCAGTAACATGAATTAGTAAACTTGAAATGTAACTAACAAGAGAGCGAGCCAGCGAGTAAGAGAGGGTGTCACAACTAAGTTCACACGAGTGCACAAATACATAACAAGTGTGGGCCCCACATAATGTGCCTAGGGTGGGGGCTTAAAGTAAACGCAAACAAATGCTTTGCTTGTACCCAGGCAATAAAGCTTTACTATAAGCTCCCCCGCCCCTACCCTGAAATTCACATTCAACAAAATCAACACCACAGCATCGTTCTCGGTGCTTGGCGCTGTTTGACCACAAATGGTCAATTGCTGGTTGGTGTGTCCACTAAGTTTACCCCAACCCCCATCACCAACACCGAGCACGGACACCACACAACCACCACAGGGGTAAATTTTCTTTGGTTCTGTTGAAGTGTCAACCCAATGTCGGAAGTGTTAAACAAACTGTTGCATATATATTTCACGGACCATGTTGTAGCTGTCGGATTTTGCCTCTATTTATTGTTGTGTATACATTTCAATTAACATCCCCACCGAATGAACGGCTGGTTTCTGGCTCATTGGCTGGCTGATTTAATGAGCATGGATTAAAACAAATTATTCTATTTAGATTTTAGATACACCAGGAGCAGTGAAGGGCTCTGGATAGATGGGTCTCCCCATATGCTTCTCATGTGCTATTCCAGAGAATAATATAATCAATACCATAGAGCTGTGGATCTTTAAAGATTAATTTTTACGAATATCTTAAAGGCGTGGATTTTTAAAGAATAATTTTTTCAAGGAACTTCAATGCGTGGATTTTTAAAGAGTATTTTTTTTTTTGAGGACCTTTAAGGCGTGGATTTTTAATGAATATTTTTTCTGAGACTATTAAGACGTGGGTTTTTAAAGGATAATTTTTTCTGGGACTATTAAGACGTGTTTTTTAAGGAATAATGTTTTTCTCGGACTATTAAGGAATATTTCTAATAAATACTTGAAGAAATATTTTTAATAAATCCACGCCTTTTTTGGTCCTTGAAAAATATTTTAATTTTTTTAACTCTTCATTTAGAGACCATTCATCAGTGAAGGAAAGCTAGCAAAATTGCCTGTCCAACTACCTGTTAATTTAATCCTTCAAGCGAACAGAAATTCTTCCACTTCTCAAGACATTTGATTAGTTCCTTTTTTCATTGCTTCTCTAAGACATTTGACATTTGAAAAATAGTTGCTACAATGAAAACCACTTTAAATGCATTTGCCACACACACACACACACAAAAAGGACCCCTATTGGCTGCTAACCTTCAGTGTGGAGCATGGAGCCCGGCACCGTGTCAACAATGAAGCAGACAATGAATTTTACATAAAGCAATTTATTCCATCTGTTTCATGGTCTGCTTCCCAGCAGCACCTAAAGTCATGAATGTCAGGACGAAAAAAAAAAATAACAAAATTACTGCTCAGCTGTCTGTATAGTAGTAAAAAATAATGTTACTCGATTTGCCACTACACTAAGGCAGGCACCACATAGAAAATTAAGATGAAAATTCTAAGAGATGTTTTCCTACGTCTGTTTTTTATAATTTTCTATTTTTTACTGATTATGGAAATGTGTTGTTTGCCATGAGGTGGTTAAATGAAATTTTTACATATTTGCATGTTTTACAACGTAATGAAATATATTTTAATATTTTTTTATGGCTACAATACTTTGATATCCAATTTTCTTTGCTTTGCTTTATTTTCTGAAAAAAAATTGTTATTTTTTTAAAGTATTTTTTTACTCGAATTTAATTTCAAAATTTTAATATCAAATGTCATGAAATTGTCCCCCCTGCACCCTGTCTCCCCAAAATGTGTATGCAACCCGATTCTCCCAAGGTTCAATTGCGTCATTACGAACAAAGAAGTGATTTCGCTTAACAAGAATTTCCCAATAGCCTATAATGGCATTTCCATAGTAGCCCCTCACCCCCCTTTCCCATTACGATAACAATATTGCCCTACCCTCCCCCTATTGTTAACAAAGTAAATCATTGACATTTTTTCAAACAAATTGTTGCCACAGAAATCAATGCGTCATAAAACTGTCGGCTTCCACCAGCCAGCCAGCTAGCCATCAACCATTACCAGCCAACGACTTGGTTTATTGTCATTTTGTTCCTGTTATAAAATAAATTCTTAAATTTTATGGCAAAATTAACACAATGGGACCTCGTTACCATCACCACTATATGACTTCCTTATTTTTTCATGGCGACAACAACAATATTCCTTTTATTATTTAAATGACCATAAAATCTGCTTTAAGAGATTTCAAGGAATTTATTTGGGAGTCATTTTAAGGAGGAATATTAAGGCATGGATTTATTAAAAATATTATTTTCAAGGACCAACATAGGTGTGGATTTATTAAAAAGTAACATATGGCCGCAACTTCGTTAGCGAATGTAGGAAATTTTTAAACATGTATTAACATAATATTTTATTTTCACAGAAAACTGCATATGTCAGAAAAAACAATCCACACATTAATATTAATAAATTAAATTTGAGTACCATTTAGTACCAAATTTCATGATTCGAGCTCTAAAGGTTCACCCAAATCCAAATTTTACAAAATTTTCTATTTAGCACACATTATTTCCATAAGTACCCTTCTCTACCCATCTAACAAAACGTCCTGCATATCCCGATCCTACACGCCCACAATAATTCCAAATTCAAATTTCAGAATTCCAACTCTGTTGGTTCACCCACAATTAAAATTGTACCAAATTTAGTACACAGTAGTACTAATTTCCAAATACATCCTACTTAACCCAAACCTACACACCGACAGAGTTCCTAAATCCAAGTTTCAGGATTCCAACTCCATAGGTTCATCCAAAATTAAAATTGTACCAAATTTAGTACACAGTAGTACAAATTCTAAAACTTTCTACATATTTCAATCTTACACCTCAACAGTGATCCTGACTCCAAATTTCATGATTCTAGCTCTATTGGTTCACCTAAAATTCTAATTGTACCAAATTTAGTACCATTTAGTACCCATAAATATTAATTTGTTAAACTGAATCCTCACCCTAATCCTACACCCCTACAATGATCCTGACTCTAAATGTCATTGTTCCCGCACTATTTAGTACTTTTCGTACACCTAAGTAAACATTTTCCAAAACTACGTACATATCCCAATCCTATACTCCGATAGTAATGTTAATTTCAAATTTCAGGATTCCAGCTCGATTTGTATCTCCAAATTAAGTTTGTACCAAATATAGTACCATATAGTACTTTTCGTACACATGAGTACACGCTTTCAAAACCATCTCCTTTAATATACCCTACATCTCAACCCTAATTCACATTCCAAATTTCAAGTTTTTAGCTCTATACATTCACATGCTACGAAATTGTACTAAATTTAGTACATTTTAGTACTTTTCGCATACTTATAGTTCGAATGACTAAAAAACCATTTGCTATAACTATTCTACACTCCATCAGTGAACCTCATTTAAAATTTAAGACTTCTAGCTCTATCGGTTCGCCAAATACAAATGGAATCACATTTAGTACTTTTTAGTACTTTTCGTACCGTTCTAGTACGAATTTCCAAAAATCCAGCCTTTGAACCAAGAGTGACCCTCACCCAAAATTTCAAGATTCTAGCTTCAGCCGTTTCGTCTGGGCGTCACAAGAGTAATATTAGTATAGATAATTTTTTTGAGACCTCAATGGGCGTGGATTTTTTAAAAATAATTTTTTTCGAGACCTTAATAGACGAGGCGCCATAGTGATATTCGATAAAATTATTCTTTAAAAATCCATAAAGAATAATTATTTTTTTATCCACAACTATAGG
>NW_026877643.1:0-22510 GCF_032173495.1 Musca vetustissima
TATTATATTTCGTTGTTTTATAATTTTCCAGAAACAAATTGATGGTCGAAATCAAAATTATTTTTAATTTATATTTATTTCATACACATACCCTCGGTCGGTGGACTGACTATTTCGCTGTTTTTCTGACATGCAAAAGTTCTTGTCATATGCGATTTTCGAATCACCAGCTATTTATGTTTTCGTCCATTATTTGGAATAAATGAAATGAAAAGATAATCATAAAGTTTCAATCGTACAGTTTTAATTGAGAATTCGGATATGAACATGATAGGACGCATCTTAATTCAGTATATATGCTTTATCACCACGGATACTCTGTTTGATATAGATTGGCAAACGTAGAGTAGTTCTCTCTAAATTTTCGGGGTTTACATTACAACATGTTTGTGAATTCTCAGGGAGATGTGATATTATTTCGGTCCTGGCTATTTTGGAAATGGGGTGGCGGATTATAACTCGGTATTTATAATTATCACAATTCAATATTTTTGTGTGAAAAATAGTAATTCATATCTATGACATATACAATATATCTGGTCTGTTTTGATCTACTGTTTACTGATTAAAAACTAATGATTGGTAAAAAATATATGTATATTACTAGTAAAATTATAATATCTAAAGGTAATGTAATATACTATTGTATTAAATTTCATAAAATTAACCCTTTCAGTGTCAAAAAAAAAAAAAAAAATTGTCGTAATAAAAATCTAAAATTTTGTACTTAAAATCATATAAAGGCATGGAGTTTGGAAAAATAGCAATTTACATTTTAACCCCCGGACAGTTTCGTCTGTTTTTCAGCAAAAACAAAAACTTCAATGTTAACGGTACATAGGATAACCGAAAAATCGCACAGAAAGAGAGAATTTTTAAATGTCGAATATATTCGACAAAAACACTGAAAGGGTTAAAACACAAAATTATAGTGAGGTATAATTGTTATGACAAATAAATAAAATATTCTATTTGGATAGAAGCATGATATTTTGTTTTAAATACATTCTGGTTCAATAATAAAGAAAACTAATTATTATAAATATGTAGATGAATTTTTTTAAATATTTTAAAATATTTGCATTTGGTAGAATGAGACAAGTATTTAAATATATAATTTTTTTTATAAAAATGTTTTTAAATTTTTTCTGTAGTTGTAGTTCTGATTTTTATTTGTATCTAAAATATTTTTTCAAACGTTTGTCTGTTTTCATGCTTTTAATAATAGTTATAATAGTTTTAATAATAGTTTAATTGCTTTTGAAATAGTGTAGTAGTAAGCAATATTTGGAATATAATTACATATATTCTTTATTATTGACATAATACTAATTATGTTTTTTGTTTATTTCTTTCTTCTTCTCTTTTTCCCACATCGAAACGCAATATTTCCTGTTTGCCGTACATTATAGGTATGTATACCATTCAATTATTTCAAGCAATTTATTATAAATATTATATATACAATTGATAAAAAGTAATACGTAATTAATTATAAGCATTATTTTTAAGTTGTTGATAAAAATTGTGTCTATATATCAATAATTAAAACTTTTTTTAGATAATTATTAACTTCCTCATAACTGGGTTGTAATGTTTTCGTGATTAAAAATAATTTTAAAATAAATATTAAAATAATAGGTATTATAAAAGTGGTCTGAAGATATTAACAGTAATTAAATTTTTAACAAATCTTCGTATAATATTAAAAATTGAAAACTTTTATTAATAATACACATTCTTGAAATTTACAAAAAGTGTAAACATATTTGATGTTGAAATGTACAATTGAAAATATCTCCAAAGAAAAAATATGACTAAAAATCGCACAGGAATTGTGAATAACCTACAGCAGGGGAGCCTTTCTTTAATATATACTCATATGTTATAAGCAATAATATTAACCATTTAAGAATATATAACTGTATATCTATTTCAAGGTTACCTATTTTTTAAAGAGAAATGAAAAACACATACAATTATATAGGGATAGAAAAGGTTTATTATAATTTAAAATACAATTATTTGTTTTTTTTTTTTTTTTTTTTTTTTTTTGAAAATTACATTTGCAAAGTTATAGCCTCGGCTATGTCTCATATCCTATTTTAAATTACTAGATACACATAAATATTAGTCTTTAGTATTTGCATTTTTTTTTTTTTTTTTTTGTTATACGACTTAAAATTTAAGATTCTTCGAATTTGTCAGTAATTGAGGCTTGATTGTCCTTACTGGCATGTCTTTTTAAAGCGAATGAAAAATCCAACTGATAGATTCAAACAAATTTACCTCAGCGAGTGTTATTTTGATATGTCATTTGACTAACCAATTGAATAAATAATAAATCTTCCCTCCAAAAATTGCGTGTTTACGATTTTGGCCATGACAAAGTGGCTCTGATTTCATATTTTGGATTCCCACGGCAAATTCCCATGGCAAATATTCCTACTAAATGTTATCAATATCGATTCATAATTTGGTATGGACAACAAAATGGTTCTTCTTTGAATTTCCAACACAGGTCCACGATTTCGTACGATCCCTATATAAAGGTGCCATCCATTTCCGCTTTAGCCACATTTTGCAACCGAGGGGAGGAATTGGCATTCCAAATTGTTGGATTGTCAAAACCCCTAGACAAAAAATGATTGAACTTAATTTTTACACAGGTCCTGGTCCATTTTGGCATAAAATCCACATAAGGCTATCAATCGACTATGGACATTTTCAAAGTTCGGCCCAGCCCAAACATAAGGAGTACTACCACTTGTTTCAATTCACTATTATTTTCAATATTTCCATCGACAATATCTATGCACTAATATGAATTTTTGACGATTTTTGAATGCAGAATAATTTTCAAGCTTTTAAAAGGGTTCTATTCTAAGACCTTCTTCCAATGGAATCTTATTTTAAAAACGATGAGTTCAAATCTAAATAAAAGGCCGTGGGTTTGTATATTCTATGTATAGTATCCTAACGTATTCTAACTCCACTTTATTCACCAATTTATGTATAGCAGTCCGGCAAGATACTTCGCTTTCATTTTGTGATATGTTTCTTCCAGATTTTCCCCATTTGTATAATAAATTTTAAATTTTAGTAATGGTGTAATCATTTCATATCAAGTGTTAAAAAAAATTAATTTAATTCTACTGAAATACTGGGTAATTCTAAATAACACCTCTTCGAAATTACACCAAATTCCCCTATATTAGATATGAGTTTACAAAACTAGCATTCCTCCTCCTTCAACCTGCAATTAAATCAAAGTTACCTAAATAATAAACCCCAATATTTAAATATTTATTATGGCCAACAATTTAATCCCCACAATCTGCGACACTTCATAACCATCATGACGATCATTGTAGCCAATGTCAGTCACATCAACGTCAATTATATGATTATGGGTTATATGTTTCACTTGCTCACTGCTGTCAAAGTTTGTCAACATTGTTGCCTTTCAATTCTGGCTGTCATGTTGCAAAAAAAAAGAGAAAAAAACACAACACAAAAACATGGCTATTGAGATGACAATGGCCAATGCCCACCCCTACGACATCCAAAGCCATGAGGGGCAGGAATCTAAACCTCATAGTCATGGTCTATTGTTAAAAGTTGAGAAATGCCACACTTAACATTTCTTTGCGTTTTGCCCATATTATTTTTTTTTTGTCGTCGTTGTTTTGGTTTCTTTGGCTTTTGTTGTATTTGTTGTTAGTCTTTTTTTTCATTTTTTGGTCGCTTGGTTGGTTAGTAATTTCTTGACATTGTTGCTTTGTTGTTCGTCCATTCGTTTGGGCCAACATGAAATTTAAGACCCGAGGACACAATTTAGTTGAAGGCAAAAAATGTTTTCAGTTCTTTTCGTTGTTGTTGTTCTCGTCGCTGTTATTGTTTGTGCTGCTGCCATGTTAAACAAAAGATTAAATTGGAAAAATTAACAGTTTTTGTTCTTCGGTGGCACCGATACTTGGTTTATGGGATTTGTTCTGCAGGCGAAGAGGGTAAGGTGCGGGATAAGAAATTATTCAAAAGGATTATTTGAATAATTAAAAGTGTAATAAGTTATTTTTTGTCCCTTTTATTTGTGTGGGTATTTTCTGGCTATTAAAAAAACAGACTTATGAATATGAAGGTCATGATTAAGAGATTTAGTTTTTATTTTGTGGTCAAATTCTTCGAAGGAGATTTATGCGATATTTATATAAGAAGGGGAAAGCTTTTGAAGGTATTAACTTTTTATTTCGTTTTTCTTTTCTATTTTGGATTATGTTACGATCACAAAGTCACCGAAGTCTTCGTTTTGATAAACAAAAATAACCTCAGGTCTTCTATTTAATAGTGAAGATTTTAAGGTCTCCTATTCGAGAATTTCTGAGGTATTTTATTGTATTTTAACGATCCAGAGGTATTTTATTTAATATAGCAGACTAAGAGGTCTTGAAGTTGACTATGCCATAAATAAGATTCTTTCACATATCAGGTCCTCCTTTTGAATTAACATAGAAGGCCCAAAAGTATTCGATTTTATTTATGTGATATTAATATGAGAAAAGGACAATTTTGCAGGTATTATATGTTTTATTAACCTGTTTCGGATTTTATACGGACATAAGGTCAACCCTTCTGTTTGATATTAAATAAACTCTCAAGTCTTCTATTTCTTATGGAAGGTCCGAGCAAGTCCCGAAGTATTTTATTGTATTCATGCGACCCACTTTTATTTTATATAGAAGACCAATAGGCCTTTAACCTCTACTATCCCATGTAGAAGATTCAGAGCTCTTGTTTAACTTCTCTCGAAAGCCCTATGAACTTATATCCGACATAGAAAACCCGTAGACTTCTATTCAATCTGAATAATTTTGAGATTGTATAAAAGTACCTGCGTTATTTAAATCGATATGAAAGGCCCTGCGGTTTTATATTTAATATAAATAATTCTTTTTCATTCTATTTCATATCGGAGAACCTTTAGGATCTTCTATTCCTTATAAAACGTTACGACGTCTCCCACGTCATATAACCGACATCTAGACTTTTTTTATCTCAAAGTCCCTGAGTCCCTATTGAAAAACGTTGTTCCTTTAGTTTGCATTAAAAGGATGTTCAGTATGTGTTACCCTAAGGTTCTTTATCCCGTACAGAGGATACTGATGTTAATTCCGTACTGAAAGCACTGTGGTCTTCTATATCATAACGAAAATACTGAGATATCTTAAAGAATGCTCTAAGAAGACCTATAAATGACCATGAGAGCTTATATACCCTACAAAAGGCCATGAGGTCGTATATTACCCAAATAAGCCCCTGCGTCCTTCCATATCCCATAGAAGTGGAGTATGTCATTCAGTATAGAAGACCCTGAGGTATTCTATTCACTATAGAAGACCCTGAGATCTTCTATTGAGTATAGAATGCCCTGAGGTCTTGTATTGAGTATAGAAGACTCTGAGATCTTCTATTCAGGATAGAAGACCCTGAGGTCTTTTATTCAGTATAGAAGACCCTGAGGTCTTCTATTTAGTATAGAAGACCCTGAGGTCTTCTATTCAGTGTAGAAGACCCTGAGGTCTTCTATTCAGTGTAGAAGACCCTGAGGTCTTCTATTCAGTTGAGAAGACCCTGAAGTCTTCTATTCAGTATGGAAGAGCCTGAGGTCTTCTATTCAGTATAGAAAACCCTGTGGTCTTCTATTCAGTATGGAAGACCCTGAGGTCTTCTATTCTGTGTAGAAGACCCTGAGGGCTTCTATTCCGTATAGAAGACCATGAGGTCTTCTATTCTGTTTAGAAGACCCTGTTGTCTTATATTCGGTATAGGAGACCATGATATCTTCTATTCAGTATAGAAGACCCTGAGGTCTTCTATTCAGAATATAATATCCTGTCGTCTTATATTCGGTATAGGAGACCATGATATCTTTTATTCAGTATAGAAGGCTTTGATGGAACCCGAGGTCTTCTTTTTTTATAGAAGACCATAAGCTATTCTTTTTAGTATAAAAACCCCTGAGGTATTCTTTATAAAAGACCCTGAGGCCTTCTTCCCTTATTGATCTTTTTCTCCTTATCTCGTTATTCTTCTTATAGAAGACCTTCTGGGCTTCAGTATTGAATGCCTTGAGGCTTTCTCTTCAGTATAGAAGACTATAAAATTGTTATTCTTTACAGAAAAATTCAGTATATAAGACCTGTTCTGTTCTATAAGTAGACTGTAAAGATGGAATACCTTGAAGGGTTTTATTCGAAGTACACAATAGGGATCATCCTGAGGCATTATTTCATTTTATTATACCATGAGATACTCTATCCCCTGAGATTTTATATCTCTCATGTATGTTCCTTAGAAACTTCCGTCTCATATTTATACGTGACAGAAGACGACGCCGAGTTCGTTCTTTTATAACCTATAACCGTACCCTTATAACTTCTATTACATATTCCCTTTTTCCATTTAATTTTTTCCTTTTTCTAAACCTTTTTACCTCCTTCGTAAACATACCCCATCATGCCGTTATCATATATGTCTATCACTCAATCAATAACACGATGAAATAATACTTCCGTTTCGTTTCACTTTTTTTTGCCCATTCAATGAATTGCAGTCATTCTTTGTTTTTTTTTTCTTGTTGCTGTTGTGGACTTTCATCGTCTGACAAACTCTCCGGAACGTGACTTTGCTGCGGTATGCTTCTGCCATCGTCACATTTATTAATATTCGTGTCATGTTAACCAAAGTTTAACCCCTTGTCAAATCACAACACACTCGCTGGCTGGCAGACAAGACTACTATGTATTATGGTTGAATAACATCCGGTATCCTCTGTGACTAGAGTTTTTTTTTCGTTTCAGTTCTCTGAAGCTCTCCTCTAGTGTACGAAAGCATCGTCATCATTCATCGTGTCGTTGTCGTGTGTTGTTGTTGGCATATTGATAGGCATAATAATAATGATGCTGATGATGATGGTGACGACGTTGATGCTGCACTCTGTGTGTGTGTGCGTGTCTCTTACTCATAGTTATAGTTCTTTTGGTATCTCTGCCTCTGCATTCATGCCTCTGCATGTTTTGATGTTCTTCATCAGTGTCAATACTCGTAGTGTGTCATGTCAGACTTGTTTATATTGTTTTCCTATTGATTAACTGGCACTGTGGAGGACTAGAAAAAAATTCAACTATGCGAACGGACGAAGAACTTCCGTGCATTCATTCATTCGTTCACTCACACTTACTTGTTGTTGGTGTTGTTGCCGACGATAATGATGATGATGATTGCTAGTGTGGGTGAGTGTGTGTGTGCGTTCGTGCATTTCTGGGGCAAAAATCAAGTGTTTTTTAAACGAGAACATTGCTGTCTTTTGGCCTACAGAAACTTGTGCAATTTGAGTGACTAGAAATTGATGGTCTTCCGAGTGAACACGGTGACACAAATAGGGAACTTTAACACTGATTCGATGTTTAACCAAATCAGCTATAATTTGACATTTGACATATTTTCCGATAAAAATGTATAAATATCAGTCGATTTTGGGTAACCATATGTAAATGTTGACCCTCTTTATGGGTATCTCGAGGATGTTTTCGCACCGTAGTTGGTATATTTTGGAATTAATTTAGCATTGCGGGACCTTGGTGGGTAAATAACTTCATCACAGAATATTTCCAGTTCAAATTCCTGTTGTTTCACTTTGTCAAATGTCTAGCGGCATATTGTTATGTTCAAGGTCCCGGTCCATTTTTAGACCTAGAGTGTCTGTAGTTTCATACATTGTTGTCGCCTTTAAGCAACTTACCATGACATAACGCCATATAAAAGTCCCGATCTATTTTTGTATTTTGAATGTTCATTCAGTTGTTGAATGTATGAAAAGTTCGTCTTAACCATACTTAACACTATTTTAACCTGCTCAATTTTTGTAATTTATAGTTTTTGAAACACTGTACATTTCATTTTCAGCGATGTCATGCCACTTTTCCACCCCATAATGGGCACTTTAGTTGATTGACATTGATCATCGATGTTAAAGACGTTAATAGTTTGCCTGTTGTGGATAATGATAATTTCAGTTCTTAGAGCTTCCTTGTTAGCTGTCCTTTGAGGGATGTAAATTTTTTTTAGATTGAGTGAGTGTAGATTGTCTGCTCAATTTGAAAGGGTTATATTACTGTTCTTTTGAGATAATATCGCGATGTGTTAGTTTAGGAACTGCTAAAATTATATTTTTAAATAAAATAAATTCTATTTCATAGCCTATCAGACCTTAAGAGAGAGTCAGAAATCTCCAGTAGAAGGTCAATATTTAACAACTGCTTTTTTCAACTCAGAACTCATATGTCGACTCATAGACCCAACTCTTTGTCAAAAATACTACTACCTTGCCCGTATGAGCAATTTATACATAGGTCATTGTCAGCAGATATTACTCAATAGATCCGTCTGAGCCTATATGGGCATGTGCCAATTTTGTTTAAATTATGGGTTATCCTACAGTGTCCCATAGACATACCGAAAATATAATGTATGTTATAGAACAGGCACTGGCCAGTTCTTTAGGTTCGGTTAAGTTGAAAAGAGGGGTGATTAATACCCTTAAGATCAGTTATTTCAGGAAAGGTATCATTTCCTTAGAATAGAGGTTGGAAGTTGAAAAGTCTGGGCAGTGGCACAGGAAATGTTTTAGCATTTCGTTGTCTTCTCTACACGCTCTACACCATTTGCTTCCCTTGCATACAATCCTATGATATAGGTTAACACTTTACTTTGTCTTATCCTCATTTTGGATTTCCCCATAATGTCTTTGTTTTTTTCCTGTCCTCTCGCTATTCGGAAGAATTTTCTAGTTTTCCATTACCAATGACCTTGACTCCTTGCACAAAATGGATCTACAATTAATGTAAATAATGAACGGCATTATTTACATATATTGTAGGTCGGCGGTGCTCTATACCCGTACATAATACACTGCAGTATACCATAAAGAAAACACTAAATTATTTTCAAGAAGACCTGAGGTATGCCATATAAATGTCCTTCAGGGCTTCCATGTCTTGTAGAATACCCTGAGTTCATATATCGCATAAAGAATCCCCTGAGGCCTTCTATCCCGTATAGGAGACCCTGAGATATTCTTTCCCTTATAGAAGACTCTTCTATTCAGTATAGAGGACCCTGAGTTCTTCTATTCTATTGTAGGTCGGTCGGTTGTACTTCTGGCGAGTATATTTGCTATCTCGTTACCTACTGTTCCTATGTGACTCTGTACCCATATAATTCGTACGCTCCGACTCAAATGACTAATTGAGGATTCGATTGCGGTCTGTGCTATATTTTGGAGCGGTCTCTTGTTTCCGGTATCGATCCACTCTTTTATAGTTTTAAGTCTTAAGGCTGCGATGGATGCCGTTCATAGCTTTAAGTCCTAATTTCGATGTCAATTGGATGTATATACAATATAATCTTCATAGGTCTGCTTATGAATGCATCGGTTTTAAGGAATACAAAAAATCGGTTTTATGAAGCTAGGAATGTAGCTGCGAATCATTAATGAACCGGTAGGTCACACGCCCTGTCAAATGTTTACACCCTTATTATTTATGAAGAGATGCAGACAGAGTGATATTCGACAAAAGCACTCCCTACCATACCTCCCTTGGAAAACCAGTCGCTAGATAAGTTTTTCAAATTATCGCGATATCATCTGCGTACGTTAATATCGCAAGTCTACCGACAATGTAGAGGTCAAAAATTCGAACGTTACCAATCCACGTAGTGTATTCTTAGCATAACCCAACAGGTCAACTACATTTTATCTAATTCCACATACGACTGTCCTTCAAACGTATAGTTGTTCCTTAATCCAGTCGGTATAATTGGTTGAAGAACACAATTTCCTTCTTACGATTCCGGATTTATGGAGGTTGTCACCATTTTGTATAAAAATGTGATATTGCTTTGCATTAAGAAAAATAATCGGTCTAGTTATGTGTGCCCGTCAGTACATTATAACTGTAATATCAAAGTACAGAACAAGGTTGTGACCATTTATTAGGAAATTTTGCTTAGTTCTGTTCCGATTCTGATAAGTTTTTGTAATGAACAGTTAATATTTAATAGATCCAAAACTTTAATTAGCTTGTTTTTCTAGCCGCTCCAGAGGCCACAATTAAGACCCAAACATTTTACACAGGATGGCAATCGGATAATATTATTGATGCCAATCGGTTAATATTCAATGGATAATACACTTGTCTTTTATTGATAGTTCTGATTTGTAGCAATTTCAGTAATCAGTGCGAAAACAAACATAGAACAATTTTATTAAAATTCACCCCAGTCGAAAAATTTAAAAATTGGCTGGTTGTTCTCTTCTGTAGCTGTAACATTTTGGGGATCTCAATTGGATCAACACTTTAGTGCTTCACTGTGTTCGATGTGAACAAACGGATTTGCTTATTTTATCATGAAAATCGTTACTATAATTTTAATTAATTTGAAAAACTCTATACCGTAACATTTAGTCGTAGGTCGTACGTAGGGCAACTTACTACTTGTGGTTGATGTGATTATGATATGATTGGTTTAATCAAACATCTCTATATATAGTTTTAATGCGTACCATCTTTATAGGAAATAACGCCTCCAGTTACAAATGAATTGACATTTCTATATAGTTTAATATTTCTGTAAAATAGTTTATCCACAGTATGTAACCCATAACCATACCGAACCAAAAATCCGCTCAAGTGTCAATAAAAATTATTAAGTAGCTTAATATTACCTTTTTGACATCACATACATGTTTGCTTTATTTTTACCTCACAAGTCATAAAAAGCGGCAACAACAGCATTGACATATCTCATTAAAATTCATTAATTCATGGCATACTTTGAACTTTGTTGTTGTTTGATAAATATCTGAACAGGATATTGCATAAGTTAAGCAGGTGGAAGAGGTGGCTATGTGACATACCCCCTTGTTCAACATAGCGGGGTGGCCACGTCTGTAACATACACAGACAAATTAACATATGTTATTATAACAGTAATCTATATTTAAAGAAAAGCTTAAAGTTTTTATCACAAATAACATGTATTTGTCAAAAGCTTTACTATGTTATAAAATAACATAAAAGCTCAGGATAATAATTATTTGTATGGAAAATATAAGTATTTGAAATAAAGCTCTATGAAAAACTGTTGATATCCTTTTGCATATCTAATAGCGATGTTATACGAAAAAACAGTTACAATCAATTTGAATTTTATTATTATCAAAACGTTATTGACTGAAAGGATTACATTTTATATGTCTAGAAGATACGGCGGGTTTCAGAAGATACAACCGATTTTACACGGCTTTCTTATACAGTGCAGACGATATATGTTGATGGTCTATACCAAGACGGAATGACACATTTTCTAGGAGACCCTTTATATAAAGAAGAATTTTTATTGGTAAGAGAGGTTTTAAAGACATGTTATTGGTCTTCTACATATAGTAGTGTTTTGATAGAACTTATATACCAAGGGAACACTTGTATACGCCGTCTATATATAACAGACATGTTTGGGTCTTCTTTCCTTTGTAAGCATTTTTCATTTTTTCATTCAGAGGACATTTAGAGATATATTAGATTTGGGGAAAAAGAAATCCATTAGGCCGGTCGGAGAACTGGTCGAAGGTGTTAGAAGTCGTAACATCGTCCAGGAGCTAAATATCGACCATAAAACTGTTTTTGAACCATTTACACAATGTTGGATTCAAAAAGAAGCTCGATGTGTGGGTGCCACATCAATTAACAGAAAAAATCGATAACCCTATGCGAAAACGATCGTGGTCAAAGAGCAGTGAAGCACCTCAAACGGTGACCAAACCAGGACTAACGCCAGGAAGGATCTGCTTGCATTTGGTGGGACTGAAAGGGGATTATTCATTATAAGTTGCTTCCATATGGCAAATGCTAAATTCTGATATCTACTGCCAACAACTGGACCGTTTGAAGATGGCAATTGACCAGAAACGGCCGGAATTGGGCAACAGGATAGGTATTGGATTCCATTTATAAGCCATATATACACAAAAAACTTTTCACAGGATTTGTACACCCTGAGAATTTCGTACAAGTATTCTCTTGACAGAATACCTTTACAGATCTTCCACGATCAGAATATCCCTTACAGGTCTTCTATGGACAGAAGATCTCTCTCCTTTGTAAAGAATTCCTTTTACAGGTCAAAATATTTATTATTTGTTTTCCATAGAACGAAGATATTTCTTTCAGCCTATTGTAGGCAAAAGACCTTTTAAAGCTCTTCTATAGACATAATACCTTTCACTGTTCTTCAGCAGTTGGATCTTCTAACTGCTGAAGAACTGTAAACTTATTTTATTGTCCGAATTTCTTTTATAGGTGTTCAATATACAGAATACCTTATATCGGACCTCTATAAACCAACGATATTCTGTTGGTCTTTCATCGATAGAGAGCCTTCTATCGATCATATTTAGATACAAGACCTTCTGTCGATCTTCTATAATCAGAATCCCTTTTATATACCTTCTATGGATAGAACACCTTCTCTCTGCCTCTTAAGAGTGGAAAAATTCCTAGTGGTCCATTATAATTTGAAGTACTTCCTCAGGTCTTCCATAAATTGAAGATATTCTTCCAGTCTTTTAATGCTCGACACCTTCTTTAGTTCTCCAAATATATAACACTATCCAAAAATATTCTAGAAATACAAGTCTTTCTGTGGGGATATAAGGACTTTTACAGGGCTTCCATAAATAGAATACCCTCATCAGATTAGGGTTTATATACATAACAGATTATTCAAATCTCTTATTTTTATATAAAAATCATAGGTCTTTATTTAACATGCTTCGGAATGTCCGATTTGGGCCAAATATGCACAATTTTGTTGTAATGCCTCTCTCATAGAAGTTCTGATCTCTATTTGCAAAAAACTCTAGTAGTCGATTTTCACAATCCTCCCTAGATACCTATTATTATCATTAAAGAAATTTTGCAATACAAGAAAGTTATGATAATCGCTTAGTACCAAATCCGGACTGTATGGCGGATGCATTAAAAATTCCCAACCAAGCTCCTGAAGTTTATGGCGAGTCACTGTATATGTGTGTAGCCTGGCGTTGTCCTGGCGGAACACGATACCTCTCCTGTTGGCCAATTCTGGTCTTTTCTGGCCTCGGCCACTGTTTGAGGAGCTTACGGCTCTTTGACCACATCACGAGAGCCTGTAGTTTGTAATTTAATTTTTCCTCCCAGTAATTTACCTTGGTTCGCCCATATAAAACAGCCGGTCGATATTAGGTCATTTTAATATGCACCTCATGGTGGAGAGTAGAAAAAGATCAGCCCGTCCATACTTAACGATTGTTTTATTCTCTTTTTCTTAACCCTTTTTGTACCAATTTTGCACCCAGGCAACAACTTTTTTTAGAGCTTGTATTTAGAGCGTATTCGAATTATATGAATTGTACCTTCAGAGTTTTTCTTGATGCTTGTAAAAAGTCACTGCAAAAACACATTTCCGTACGTCAAACTCTACAGAGTACGTTCACACTTACTTTCCGATTGAAATGTGAGATGGGGCCAGGAAAATACTTAGCGCTGCCTAGGCTAGAGATGTATATGGCAGCACTCTTAGAAGTTAGTTTTCAAATTCCTTTCTGTACAGAGGCGAACCTATAAACCTTTCTTAAATTCCTTCATATGTTAGTTGACTGTTCAAAAAGCTTTACCTTCCACATAATGTTAGTTTACTGTTAACATTACAACTGAAACTAGCTTTCAAATAAATAACGGAAATCAAAGCTTTCTTGTTAGGTGACATAACATAGGCTTTCTCTTGTCTTAGATATAAAAAACACTTTTGATTTTCAAAATATTTTCTTTGGAACGAAAAACAAGCAAACTTTTTCAACAACAACAACAAAAAATCGTATCATCGTCATTCTTTGAAGGTTGACATCAAAAACAATGTCCTAAACGTCATTGTGTTATGAAAGGTTCTATGATTATGAGACATGTCCTCACGCCTTTGGCATTTGCTAACATTTTTGGCATAGTCTCTGGTTCGTTGTAAATTCTGAAATGGATTTTGCTAATGTTTTTGTTTCAGCATGTAATGAGATACAGTAATAAAATTGTTTAATTTTTTTTTAGCATTTCTAGTTTGTTGTTTTGTTTTCTTTTCTGTTAACATTCATTTTCTTATGCCTTACACGGAAAATCACTTACACTTGAAGAGGTCAACACCATCATCAGCATTGAGAGGCAAGTGATAGTTCTACTTTACCGTGTTTTGTTGTCGTTGTGTGTATATGTGTGTGTGTGTGATTTGTTATCTCCACATATACATATATAAAATGCCGCATCTTTTCGAGAGTTGAATGTAGAAAACTGTTAAAATTTAACATAACGTTATGTTGTTGTTGTTGCTGTTGCATTGTCCCGGTTTTCTACGTTTTGCTGAATACTCTCCGGTTTTTGTGTTATCTTCTTACTTTTTCTGTTGTTTTTTGGGAGTTATGTAATGTAGAGCGTAATGTACTCAAATGATGATTTTGTGTCCATTTAAAAGGCGGGAACTCCCAAAAAAGAATCACACACTGACAACGAAGTCATAGAAAAGAAGTCGAAAACTAGGTTACTGTGCACATAACCGGAAATTTTTCGTAAAGCTTTGGGTAAAAATTGCTCATGAAGAGTACAATAAATAAAACAGATATATGTATGTATGGTCTATTAACACACACACATATATATATATTGGAAGTTGGAGAAAATGTATAAAATATTACTTGAGGTTTTTTGGTAGCTTGCTAAAAAATGTTTCGAAAATCTATATGTGGAATATGTTACACCCAAATTTTACATATATATTTTTTGTATTGGCAAATATTTCTGGGGTGCAATTTATCTATGAAAAATGTTATCTTTTTGGAACAAATACATTTATATAAATAGATGAAACTATAACAAATGGCTCAACTTATGGGTACACAGTTCTTAGCAAGGATTAAGTGTCTGACCATCAATTTTTATACCATCCACCCTATAATGTATATATATTCTTGATCAGCGTAAAATTCAATGACGATATAGCCATGTCCGTCTGTCTGTCTGTTGTAATCACTCTAGCGTCTAAAAGAATTGAGATAGATCGCCAAAATTTTGCATAGAGTCTTTTGTCTGTAGGCAGGTCAAGTTGGAAGATGCGATTTATCGGTCCACGTTTAGGCATAGCTCCCATACAAGGGTACACCCCAATTTTCGGTATTTTGGGATTCTTGAACGCGTTTTTGATCGTATTTTTTCGCCGAATTAGCTGTAATTTAGTATTTTGAGTTCTTTTTTTTTTTTTGTTTTTGCAAAATAGTCAGGCTTAATCCCAGTTTGTTGTTTTTATAAAAAACAACTATTTATTAGTGGGGAATGTATGGCATTGTCCGCCGAGGGGTAAGGCAGGGAAGACTATAGTTTCGGATCTCGCCACTGATCCTCATCAGTTCCCTTAGTTTTTTGTTGGGATATTCTCCCCAGAAGCTATTAATAGCTTCTTTACAAAAAACCTTTCAAACCCAAATGTCTCTTGTGACAATTCGAAGTTCTTACGTTACCAGCGATACGACCCCAATGAGAAGTTCGTTTCGTTGGCGCCTGACTTCGTGGTCTTAATATCTCGCCACAAAAAATTATGAGTATAGGTCCATTTTTTCGGTATTTTGGGGTTCTTGAGCGCGTTTTTCAACCGATTTTGCTGCAATTTGGTATTTTGTAGTCGTATATAGTAACAAATCTCCCTACCAAAAATTAGAACGTAAGGTTCGATATTGAACCATAGCTGCATTAAGACCTAACCCCTGTGTGGAGGTTCCAGAAGGAGTGGACCGATATTCCCCATCTTCTAATTTGAACTAAGTTTGAAAGAAATAATAAGATGGGCAAAGTTTGGATGAAATCTAAATTTTCTGAAATCTACATTTTCTAAAGTATATACACCCTCATTAGAGATATGGCTGAGGGTATAATTATCCATTAAAAATTTCTGAAATTTGTATTATGGTTTACATAATCCGTTTTTAGAAATATCGGTATAGGTCCACTTTTTGGTATGTTCCCTATATTTTCATTTCTAGTACCTGTCAGTATATCTGTGGTGGAGGGCATCCAAAGTTCGGCCCGGCCGAACTTAACGCTTTTTCACTTGTTTATTATTAGAACAAGCAGATCAACGTATAATAATGTAAAACAGGTTCTTGACAAAGTTGCATTTTAATTATGAACCCACCCTTACACTGATTTACTACCGACCGAATAACGTTATCTTTCATTCAGTGTGGCATTTGTTCGTAATATTCACTTTCTGATATTATTATTTCTTTTCCCCCAACCTATATATTCCGAATATTGCCAGAAAATTACCGTAAACAATAGGGGTCTTCTTTGACCAGAACTGGTCCTCCTGTGGCCTGTACTGCGTTTGACAGACAGATCGACTGACACACATGTCTAGGTTAACTCAGTTAGTCGAGATATAAAGATCGGTATGCTAAAAAGCCAAATACAAATTTTTCGCAGCGTTGAAAACTCTTGCGGCCATACAGAACTGTAATACCCTTACAACGGAGTTGTGTACGGTATAGTTGACTTTATGGCTCAAAAGTAAAATTAAATTTGTCGAGCTAAATTGCATTTCGTAGGTCTATGGAATAAATTGGGAAATCGTTTTCATGTTATCTTGTACAAATTATGTTAGGCGTCCCTGAATGCACTTTGCAACACCTCGCAATATTCTCTAGACCTCATAATCTATGTCGTCAGTTGAAATTTTGCACATATATTACAACTACTCCTAGAATGTTTGTTGTTGAAAATAAGATTTATTCCAATTTGTAGGGTAGTCTCCCAAATATCGGTATTTTATCATGTTCACCAAATTAGCTGAATCAAACCGTGCTAACCGCCCAAATTTCTGTAGTTTCAGGACATTTTTCAAGCGGATTGACTATATTCGATGTTTTTTTTCAGGTCAAAGACCCGGTCGATTTTAGGTATTAAGAATGTTGAACATATTTTTTTAAAATATATTTCTCTCTCAAGAAAAAAACACAAGTAAAAGTTTCAAAATCTCTTGATCATATCACTGATTTATAGGAAAAGTGAGAGTGTAGCTGCGAGAGTGTTTTCACAATTGTGATTTTCTCCAAACAGTCTTTTTACGACTAGCGACCTGTCCTATTAGCATGTATAAATAAAATCGGTCAAATGCTTCCTTATCGCTGAAAAAAAAACAAAAATTCAAGAAAATTCATAAATCTGTCTTTTTGTACGTTTGCGGGAAATTAAAAATCGTAGTGCGACCAGAGACACACATTTGCTCCTTTAATATCATCCTTCATATTTTCCAATTGACCGTTCCATCCTTATCTCAAATTCTATCGAGCAAATATTCATATTTTTTCCGAATGTCATTGTTGTTATTGTTCTCTGCATATTTCTACATTATTTTCGCTGCACTTTTTTGAAATATAGTGTTATTCAGTTCGTGGTTTCAAAATTAACGAAATTAAATAACATAAAAAACATTTTTTTATGAGTCTTATTTTTTTCAAGAGCCTTATGGCTATTGAGGCAAGTTATGAGTATTGTCTTAATGGTTTTAGACCTATTTTTTCTTTTTTTGAACCACACCCGTTTCAGACAATTACAATTTAATTGAATTATACAATTTAGTCGAAACTTTGTCTAACATATTATTTGTATCGCACTTTTATTAAATCTAAAGATGGGACCCGTCGGTCTACTCCTTCTGGTAACTCCCCCACCGTGTCAATATTTTTTATATTTGTCCAATATCAATTGATTGATTGATCTGATTTGATCCAAACTTTGCAAATTTTAATTATTTTACCAAACCAATAATAATAAAACCTGCACCTGTATGTATGTATCCTTAAACCAAAGGCTGAAGGTATATATATGTCTGCCAGCAATCCAAAGTGATTTTTTTTACAAAATATAGATCTCGCCCGAAGATGCAGCATATCGGTCCGCTCCATTTGGTACCTCTCCCAATTAGTCGTTTAATTCCGATAATGGGTCCTACGGTGTAGGTTTGCCAGATTCCAGGGCTTTAAAAAACTGGACACGTATTTCGTAAAAAAATAAATTTGTAGCTACTACAGATTAATTTCATGACATGTCTACTGCCGAATGACGAGATTTTTCGAGTTCTTATGGATCTTTTTCGGCCGTATTTCTTTAACAAGTAAATTAAATACAAGAAAGGGAACGTTTTTAGTCAAATATTCTATAAAAATGTTATACATAAGATTTCGTATAGGCTCCTCAAAGGAGCCTAAGATAATGAATATAATGAACAATTATCGGATGTCAAACACTTTATTTAAATTTACTACATGGAAACATCTTCGATTCTGTCAATTTTCGAACTGAATTTTCTGATAATAAATCCGATTTTTGTACCGGTTATATATAACCGATTAAACTTTTAAGGTTATAATTTGAAAACTAAAATACGTTAAATGACTTGTGTGCCTGTAAGTTAATCGGATCCGTTTCTAGAGCAATAACGCCGTTAATCATTCGAAGCCGTAAACATTTTACAAGGACAGGTAGCATTGCATCTACAAAATTTAGCTGGACACATTATATTTTAACTTGAAACTGGCCAAAAGCATCAGCTAGGCTGACAAGCCAACTCTGGCATCTCCTCCACAAATTGTAACCTTCTCGGCTTTTCCTCACCTAGCATATGGTCTATGAAACTACCTAGCCGATTTTAAGAGTCAAATTGGCTCACATCCGTAACAGGTCGATAACCACATAAAACATTGGTTAAACATTAATATAACGTTTTAAATATATTGTTAACAAATTTGAAATAAGTCAAAGACAATCAATATCAAAGATCCTATTTGGATTTCAATCCGATCCGGTTAAAAGATTTATTTTGTTATTGTGTGCGTATACACAACGTACTATTTGCAAAACGTGTATCATACGCTTTAGATATGCTACCTTTATAAAGGCTGTATTCTGTAGATGGAATCCATTATACAGATATCATACATGTATGAACACTATATGTATAAGCTTTATACGGTTTTTTTGTAAGCAGGTATTATACTGTCCTTCCATATACAGAAACCTTTACACAGGCCTTCTATATATATAGAATCACAGGCATTTTACGGGCCTTATATACAGAGGCTACAGGTTAAGTAATTATCACATCTTGGAATTTTTAACTTAAATGTCATTGATATTAAAAAATATATACAAAAACTACTTCGTGTTAAAAATTAAGTCTGATGATTAAGTCTGATGAAGAACACATTGGACTACGAAAGACTTCGAGGAAGAAAACCATTATATTTTTGCAGTATGTGGGGAAATATCAATTTGTAATGACATTTGTAGTATCAAATCAGTTGTTTGAGTAGAGCAAAAAATAATTTTTATTAAAAAAAATATAATTTTGACTACCCTTAATATAAGCTGAACTTATTATTTAAACTACGATTTTCCCCCTTTAAATTGCTTCGAATTCAGAAAAAACAATTACCCTCAAGTCTTTGTGACTTTAAAGTTAATTGCACATTTTATTAACCAGATCCCTTCTCGAAGTCAAAGACCTGCACCACCTTACAACTCCATTTTAACGTTAAACAAGTCCACAGTGTATCAAACCCTATTATCCTTTCCTTTCACACACACACAGACACTACTTTCAGTGTGGTGTATTAACCTAAAACTATACATATATGTTAATTTTACTCTCACCCGTGCATTTGTTTTCCATTCTCAGTTCTCTCGCTCTGTCTCTGGCATCGTTAACAGTCGTCTGTTAAAGTTAATATTACCGTATAATAGATTTTTTCGTTTTCCCTTTTAATCATGCCGAAGTGAAACGACCTACCGACATATATAACACTACACGACGAAAGGGCTACACAGTCGTTAAAGGGTAACAAGTGGGAGGGGTACCAAGAGGGAGAGAGAGCCTTAATGAATTCATTGGTGGGTTATTCTTATTGTTTTTGTTTTATCGGATTTTCGGGTTTTCCATTCGTGTCGGTATTTTTGTGTTTTCATCCTTTTTTCTTGACATATGCACCGGGGGAGAATATATTTTGTGCGTTTCTTTTCGTCTTACCATCGTTGGGAGAGTATTAGAGTGTGTGTATGCGTTTTTGTTTCGTTTAACCCATAGAAGCTGCTGTCATGACTTCGGCTTTCTGTTGTGTGCTATTTGTTTTTGTTTCGGTTTTTTTTTCTTCTATTTCCTCTTCTCAATTCGTGTTCTATTTTTTCTTCCTTTATTTATTTTCGGAATTGTGCTCCCTGAGTCGTTGGTGAGCTCTGTTTTGTTGTGTGTTGTTATTATCGCTCTTTGTTGTTGTGTGGTGAAAATGGTGAATTGTGTGTGTTGACTCGGCTGGCTGGCTGTATTGGATGGCATGCTTAAATGTCTTTTAAGCACGCACACATTCATATATATCGGCGCTTTGTTCATGTTAGTCCTCGATTTGACTGGAGAAAGCACACAACCAACAACAACAGTATAATGAAGAGATTCAGATGCCTGTGAGTTCGTGAGTGTGTGTGTTGAATTTCCCCCCTCACCATTATTCGTATTGATGTTTCGTTATACTAGTTGTTGTCTCTGTATGCGTGCGTGTGTGTTTGTCTCATTGCAGTTTGGTTAAGCGGTGCGAGCGCAGTTTTGTGTAGTTTAGTAGCAAAACACACTTCATTCGTTAGGCGGCTTCTCAAACAAAATACTAATACTAAAAAAAGAAAAAAAATAAAAATAAATAATTATTGATATAAAAAAATATTAATTAAATATATATATATATTGAAGAAAAAATGTATATACACATCTATATATATGAAAACCAAAATATATATGTTAATAAGGGAATTCGTCCCGATTCGAAAAATATAATCAGTGCTTAAGTGTTTCCAAAAATGTAATTCCAATTCCAAAAAAATTAATTACATAAAAAATTTTCAAAATTAAAAAAAAATAATTAACAAAATTTGTTAAAAGGTGTGTTGAGAGTGAAATTAGTATTAAAAAAATTAATTATACAAAAAAGTGTTTTAAAAAATAATTTGAAAAAAAATTACAAAATGCAAAAAAAAAAAATAAATCTAAAAATATGAAATTGAAAAAAAAATAATTCTAAAATTTTAAAATAAAAATTAGAAAATTTTTTAAAAAAATTTAATAATTAAAATAGTCTGTGTTGTTATCCCAAGTATTCAAAATTCCAAGGCATTTAGGTGAAAAAATTAACCAAAAAATAAAAAACCAATTCATTGTTACCATCATTAACCGTTTTCGTGTGCCGTTTTCAAATCAAAAACGAAATGAAAAAAAATCGAAATTTTTTGTTGGTGATTAACTCATGAAAAACTATAAAAAAAACAAAAAAAAAGTATTTCCCACTCGCTCTCCCTCTCTCGTTAATTATAACGTCTAGCATTTGAAAATGTTGACTGCTACTACTACGACTGCTGATGATGATGATTACTTTCAAAGCGTGTTTTACCTTCCACCGCTATGGAGGTGGAAGGGGGTGTCTGCGTGTCTTGGCTTTCAAACTTCATCACATATATATACCCATACATATATAACTTTAAAAAAATAAGTAAAAAAAATACAATAACAACAGAAAACTATAATATAATACAACACACAAACATACCCTCGAAATATATGTGCATATGAGTGTGTACATGTGTGTGTGTCAGTGTTATATACCAGGCGTGCTAACGACAACAATAATACACCAAAACACACACAGAATGGGAAAAAAGTTATTAATTATTTATGAAAATACAACAGAGGAATAACAACAACCAGCTCTATATCTGCTGTAATAATAAACAACAACAACAAAAAAGAAACAAATATAACAATAAAAAAAGGAAACTCAAACTTAACCCGACATATATACATAGTTCGGTTGTACATAGTTCATACTCGTACATATTTACAATTGTTAAAAAACCCCGAATATATATTTGTATGGAAAAACAGAACAAATGGAACCAGGAATATAATTTTATTTGACCAAATGGAGTTTCCCTACATCCTCCCCCCTCTCCAGCCTTGTTATCCCCTTATTAATGACTATTTCCTTCTACTTTTTTAATACGTTGTTTTTTTTTTTTTTAGTTGGTTTTACCAATGACGGATTTTTGTTTCCTATGACTAAATGTATTTTTACCACTTTGTTTTTCCTGTTATTTACTTATACATTGTTTCATTGTGTGTGTTTTTTTTTATTGGTATTTATTAACATAGACATACTTTAGTACTGAACTCAATTGTACTCTTTGATATATATTTGCATGTATATTGAGCTGCCACAATTTCGAATTGTGTGGCAGGTGAAAATAAACGTGATAGCAATACTATGAACCAAGTAGGTCAA